>NC_081780.1:26071671-26104171 GCF_963082965.1 Carassius carassius
TTATTTACTGACATAGCTTCCAGGGAGCGATTTTTTTTTTTTTTACTCAGTAATTAATGTGTTTTAAAATGTAGCGAAGTACAATACTTCAAACAAAATATACTTAAGTAAAAGTAAAATTACAGATTAAAAAAAATACTTTAAAAAGTAGAAGTACACAAAAAAGCTACTCAATTACAGTAACGCGAGTAAATGTAATTCGTTACTTTCCACCTCTGGTCGCTGTGTTTGGCAGGTGCTTGTGTGGGCGGTGCTGTCCCATGGAAACTGTGTTGGAAAACTTGTGCTGTAGGGAAGTGAGTGCGTTTTGGTCGCTGTTGGTCGATATCTATCTGTCTGTCTGTTTATCTATATATCTAGTCCAGTGGTTTTCAACCTGTGGGTCACGGTGGTATTGCAGGTGGGCCGCAAATTACTATTAAAAGAAATAATAATATTGTTAATATATGTAAAAAAAAATATATATATATATATAATTAAATAACAAAAAATAAATATTAAACTGTAACTAAGGAATAATCCACCAATTTATATTTTTGATGCATATGCTACAGAACAACAAATTCAAACATGCATTAATGGTTGTCAACATGTTCCCTCCTGACTGCTTGCTCCACTCGCTGCCAAGCTCTGCCTGGATCTGGTTTTGCTGAGCGGTGCCAGCCTGAGTTATTTTCTGTTCATCACCTGTTCATTCTAGGGCTGTGCGATTAATAGAAATCGTCATAAAATCATGATTTGAGCATGCGCGATTTCTAAATGCCTTTATAGCACGATTTTCCACAGCCCTGACCTGCCGCAGTACGCTATCCGATCCAATCAGAATGCAACGCGGCTAGTGCGAGAACAGAACATACTGGGCATATGCCTAAAACTCCAGGTTCACACAGTCTGTGATACGCCTTTTATCCGAGCCCATGTTAACGAATATGCGTTCACAATGCACGGGGTAAAAGGCTAGAAATAAAAATGTGTGAAACTAATTAATATCTAGCGCGAGCATAGAGAGAGCTGTGAGTGCACAGGATGCAATTTAAGTGAGAGGAGACATGTTTTAAGTGCACACACTCTCTCCGGGCGAGAACACCATGTATCTGACAAGCACGTCTGGTTTTGTGACAGAGCAAAGGAAATCTGCATGCGAACGGATAGATTCGCGCTCGTGCATTATTTTAATGTGCTTTCTCGTTACAATAACGCGCTCTGGCTGCTGCTTCTGCACCGCACACACATACTGTATACACAGTGCAAACGTGTGAACCTGTATAATGTATAACAAATCTATTTCAACACCTGAGGCACCGCTACAATTAATGAGCTCTATGAACAATGCATGGCAAAAAAAGAAAAAAAGTCCCTGGACACTGGATCTGGATTTATTTATTTTTTTGCCATAATTATATTATATTATATACATTTTGTTACACCTTTCCTAGTGATTATTTTGACTTATGTCTGCTCCAGAGATGTTACTGTAACTTTTTGATAAAGCTCTAATTTGTTTTCTTTTGGAAATATGTTTCAAAATCATCCTGAATGGATTTCTGACTGTAAAGCATATCCGTGTGTGTCAAAATTGTGATTAAAATCGAGATTTATCAGGAATTTTTTTTTTTTCATATCGCACAGCCCTAGTTCATTCAATAAATACAGTTAACAATCTAGCTTCTGAGTACTAAGTTATTAACCCAACAATAGCGGGGTCAGTTAATTTTTTTTGCAGTGGGCCGCGCAAACATGTGTTTGGTTGTGTGGGCCGCGAGGTGAAAAAGGTTGGGAACCACTGATCTATCTATATACATCTATGTATTTATCTATTTATCTATAATTTGCGCTCTGAATCTGAATACTCTCATCTACTACTCGTCAAGTCATGTCAAGTCACCATTATCTATGTCAATAATGCAAAATGATAGTTAAAGGCAGTTCATCATTGAATTCAGTGATGTCATCTCTGTTCAGTTAAATAGTGTCTGTGCATTTATTGCCAATCAAGTCAACGATATCGCTGTAGATGAAGTGACCCCAACTAAGCAAGCCAGAGGCGACAGCGGCAAGGAACCGAAACTCCATCGGTGACAGAATGGAGAAAAAAACCTTGGGAGAAACCAGGCTCAGTTGGGGGGTCAGTTCTCCTCTGACCAGACGAAACCAGTAGTTCAATTCCAGGCTGCAGCAAAGTCAGATTGTGCAGAAGAATCATCTGTTTCCTGTGGTCTTGTCCTGGTGGTCCTCTGAGACAAGGTCTTTACAGGGGATCTGTATCTGGGGCTCTAGTTGTCCTGGTCTCTGCTGTCTTTCAGGGCAGTAGAGGTCCTTTCTAGGTGCTGATCCACCATCTGGTCTGGATACGTACTGGATGCGGGTGACTGCAGTGACCCTCTGATCTGGATACAGACTGGATCTAGTGGCTAAGGTGACCTCGGAATAAGAGAGAAACAGACTTTTATTAGCGTAGATGCTATTCTTCTAATGATGTAGCAAGTACATAGGGTGTTATGGGAAGTGTTCTCGGTGCCGGTTTACCTAATTAATGCAGCCTAAAAATCCTTTAACGGATTTGAATATTAAATGCATATTAGTATGTTATGTGTAAGCCAGGTTAAAGAGATGGGTCTTTAATCTAGATTTAAACTGCAAGAGTGTGTCTGCCTCCCGAACAATGTTAGGTAGGTTATTCCAGAGTTTAGGAGCCAAATAGGAAAAGGATCTGCTGCCCGCAGTTGATTTTGATATTCTAGGTATTATCAAATTGCCTGAGTTTTGAGAACATAGCGGATGTAGAGGATTATAATGTAAAAGGAGCTCATTCAAATACAGAGGTGCTAAACCATTCAGGGGTTTATAAGTAATAAGCAATATTTTAAAATCTATACGATGTTTGATAGGGAGCCAGTGCAGTGTTGACAGGACCGGGCTAATATGGTCATACTTCCTGGTTCTAGTAAGAACTCTTGCTGCTGCATTTTGAACTAGCTGTAGTTTGTTTACTAAGCGTGCAGAACAACCACCCAATAAAGCATTACAATAATCTCACCTTGAGGTCATAAATGCATGGATTATGCATGGAAATGCATTTCTGCATTTGACATTGAGAGCATAGGCCATAGTTTAGATATATTTTTGAGATGGAAAAATGCAGTTTTACAAATGCTAGAAACATGGCTTTCTAAGGAAAGATTGCGATCGAATAGCACACCAAGGTTCCTAAATGATGACGAAGAATTGACAGAGCAACCATCAAGTCTTAAACAGTGTTCTAGGTTATTACAAGCAGAGTTTTTAGGTCCTTTAATTAACACCTCTGTTTTTTCAGAATTTAGCAGTAAGAAATTACTCGTCATCCAGTTTTTTATATCGACTATGCAATCCATTAGTTTTTCAAATTGGTGTGTTTCACCGGCCCGCGAAGAAATATAGATCTGAGTATCATCAGCATAACAGTGAAAGCTAACACCATGTTTCCTGATGATATCTCCCAAGGGTAACATATAAAGTGTGAAGAGTAGCGGCCCTAGTACTGAGCCTTGAGGTACTCCATACTGCACTTGTAATCGATATGATACATCTTCATTCACTGCTACGAACTGATGGCGGTCATATAAGTACGATTTAAACCATGCTAATGCACTTCCATTAATGCCAACAAAGTGTTCAAGTCTATGCAAAAGAATGTTGTGGTCAATTGTGTCAAACGCAGCACTAAGATCCAATAAAACTAATAGAGAGATACACCCACGATCAGATGATAAGAGCAGATCATTTGTAACTCTAAGGAGAGCAGTCTCAGTACTATGATACGGTCTAAATCCTGACTGGAAATCCTCACATATACCATTTTTCTCTAAGAAGGAATATAATTGTAAGGATACCACCTTTTCTAGTATCTTGGACAGAAAAGGGAGATTCGAGATTGGTCTATAATTAACTAGTTCTTTGGGGTCAAGTTGTGGTTTTTTATGATAGGCTTAATAACAGCCAGTTTGAAGGTTTTGGGGACATATCCTAATGACAATGAGGAATTAATAATAGTCAGAAAAGGATCTATGACTTCTGGAAGCACCTCTTTAAGGAGCTTAGATGGTATAGGGTCTAACATACATGCTGTTGGTTTAGATGATTTAACAAATTTATACAATTCTTCCTCTCCCATAGTAGAGAATGAGTGGAACTGTTCCTCAGGGGGTCTATAGTGCACTGTCTGATGCGATACTGTAGCTGACGGCTGAATGGTTGCAATTTTATCTCTAATAGTCTCGATTTTAGAAGTAAAGTAGTTCATAAAGTCATTACTGCTGTGGTGTTGGGAAATGTCAACACTTGTTGAGGTTTATTTTTCGTTAATTTAGCCACTGTATTGAATAAATACCTGGGTTATGTTTGTTTTCTTCTAAAAGAGAAGAAAAGTAATCGGATCTAGCAGTTTTTAATGCTTTTCTGTAGGATAGGTTACTTTCCCGCCAAGCAATACGAAATACCTCTAGTTTTGTTTTCCTCCAGCTGCGCTCCATTTTTTTCGGGCTGCTCTCTTTAGGGTGCGAGTATGCTCATTATACCATGGTGTCAGACTGGTTTCCTTAAAATTCCTTAAGCATAAAGGAGCAACTGTATTTAAAGTGCTAGAAAAGAGAGAGTCCATAGTTTCTGTTACCTTAGGTTTTGGATATGCTAAGGAATTTGGATACATCAGGAAGATAACTTAAAAAGCAGTCTTTTGTGGTAGAAGTGATGGTTCTTCCTTACTTGTAACAAGAAGTAGAATTTACAATTTTGGCTATATGAAGTTTGCACAAAACTAAATAATGATCTGAGATATCATCACTTGGCTGCATAATTTCAACACTATCAACATCAATTCCATGTGACAGTTTTAAATCTAGAGTATGATTTCGACAATGAGTAGGTCCTGAAACGTGTTGTCTAACCCCAATAGAGTTCAGAATGTCTATAAATGCTGATCCCAATGCATCTTTTTCATTATCAACATGGATATTAAAATCACCAACTATTAAAACTTTATCTGCAGCCAGAACTAACTCGGATGTAAAATCACCAAACTCTTTAATAAAGTCTGTATGGTGCCCTGGTGGCCTGTATACAGTAGCCAGTACAAACATAAAAGGGGATTTATCATTAACATTTGTTTCTCTGGATAATGTTATATGAAGCACCATTACTTCAAACGAGTTATACTTGAAACCTGCCCTCTGAGAAATCCTGAAAACGTTGTCATAAATTGAAGCAACACCTCCCCCTTTGCCTTTAGACGCTGCTCATGTTTATAACAGTAATCTTGGGGGGTGGACTCGTTTAAAATAATGTAATCATCAGGTTTTATCCAGGTTTCTGTCAAACACAGCACATCTATATTATGATCAGGGATCATATTATTTACAAAAAGTGTTTTCGTAGAAAGGGATCTGATATTCAATAAGCCAAGCTTTATCATTTGTTTATCTTTATTGCATCTGTTTTTTATTTGTTGAACCTCAATTAAATTGTTAATCTTAACTGGGTTTGGACGTTTTTTGTATTTTCTAGTTCGGGGAAAAGACACAGTCTCTATAGTGTGATATCTAGGTGAAAGAGTCTCTATGTGCTGAGAATTAACTGACCTCTGTGACGCGAGGCAGCTTGCAGACAGTCGGTTTAGCCAGTCTGTCTGCTTCCTGACCTGAGCCCCAGTTAGTCAAGTATAAACACTAAGACTATTTGCCATATTTCTAGAGAGAAGAGTGGCGCCACCCCAGGAGGGATGAAGACCATCTCTTTTCAACAGGTCAGGTCTGCCCCAAAAGCTCGTCCAATTGTCTATGAAACCTATGTCATTCTGTGGGCACCACTTAGACATCCAGCCATTGAGTGATGACAATCTGCTTTGCATCTCGTCACCACGGTAAGTAGGTCTCTCTCTAGTCACTCTCAATGCTCTCAAGGTGGGCTTTGGTAAATTCTCTCCCCAACGTGACGTGATGCAATGCATTGTGGGGGAAAGGAGACCGCTGTAAGATAGTACCTACTTTTTCGTATTATATTCCGTTTTGTGATACCCAACAACATAAAATACAATGGATAACAGTTTAAATGTTTATTACCAACAAGCAAATTGCACAAATTTGTTAAATTAACCCTGCAACACGGCCTTTAAACACCAGAGCAGTAGCGCACAGCCAGTGTAGCTGTCGATTCTGTTCCCCTCTGAAATTCCTGTTTCCCCTTGGGTTTCCTGGTCTGTGTAATAAACCCGACCAAATAGTTAATCAAACATTTCCCCCAAATAGTCTAATTATGCAGATTTGAGTTTTTTTGAATTTGATTAGAGCAACAATACATTTGAACTACTATTCTATTTGATTAATCTCTTTAACTTCTTACTGATACAGTGGAATATAGTTAGAACTAGTAGAACTAGTATTATTATAGAACTAAATGTTCATTTATAAATGTTCATTTATTTTACAAAAAGAGCAGAAATATTCATTTGCAGATGTTCCTCCAGTTTAAAAAAAAACAAACTTGCCATTTTAGCTAGATTCTGCTGGCCTGGAATGGGGGTGGACATTGATAAATGGGTAACAAGGCTACTAAATCTTTTCCAATTCAATATTCCTGTGAGACATATAAACTGATTATGTTATGGAATGCATTTCTTATGTGCTTATTTCTGAACATCGGGTTTTGCAGTGTGCCCAGTGCCAGTTCAGCAGGCTGTCCATCAAGCAATGGCCCAAGTACATCCCAGTATTTGTACGTAGGTTTGTTGTCCACAGATGTTCATGGGCTTTAAAATAGGGAAGTCATGAGGTTACAAAATGTAAATGTATTAATGTTGCTATTTTAATTTTAAGGTGGACATGCCTCTGGAAGAGCTAGGGTGAATTTAGTGGGGAAAGTCATAGGGGTGGGTGATTTTATCGATTCTGCAATATAAATCGATATATTTTTTTTAGCCGCGAGTATCGATACATATGTCCCATTTAAATCCCCCGTGTTTAGAGCAAGTTACCCGTACTAACTTTACACAGACGCAGACGTCTACCTCTTCCTGTTTACCAAGAGTGAGGATATTCAGATAATGGCGGCGAATATAAATCCGGCACCTGCCTGCTTAAAACCAGATGTGTGGGAGCACTTTGGTTTAAAAAAAGAAGAAAAAGCAATGACATGGATAAAAGTGTCGCGGTTTGTAAGCTATGTGGCACTAATGTTAAATATTCCGGCAATACCACAAATTTACGAGCGCACCTAAAACGTCACCACCTGGACAAGTTTATGCTTATGGAGGACTCAAAGCAGCAACGGCCGCATGACCCAAAACAAACTATGAAGAGCGTCTGAACCGAACTAATTCTTTTGGTGATTGATTCTGAACTGATTCTGTGCTAGTGTTATGAGTGCGGGTAAACCGAGGGCTTGAATCAAGGGCAATCATCGCCAATGATGCCATTACGTCGAGCGCAAAAGAACCGGTGAACTGTTTTCTTTAACCGGTTTATTGAATCGAACTGTCCAAAAGAACTACTGATGATCCGAAAACCGATGCAACTGGTTCTTGACTCGTGAACAAGTCAGTCTGTTGTTTTTAGTGACAAACTAGAGTATCCAATAACATGGCACCATACAGTACATAGTATTAATTTACTGAAATTGTAATGTAACCCAGACACATCAAACATATTGGTATATACTTACATATACTTACATGCATACTTCATTACTAAATGCATTGCAAAAATTTAAACAGAACATTAAATAATCAGGACTTACGAAGTACTCTGGTGCACTTTTTGCAGATCTGGCCCTGTGGACCTGATAGGGCAAGAAAACATGGTTTTATTTGGAATGCTCAGCAGATTTTTTTAATGCATCTAAACAAGTATGTAACAAAAGGTAACCTGTCCTCAGTTCTATCTAAATTTATATTGTCATACTTTGTGTTAAATTACAGCTTCAATAATTTAAATGTTATGTACTGTGTGCTGCCCTGTTGTAGGATAGCAGATATTAAGCAGACAGTCAACTAACACTGAGATATTTGGCATGTAGGTGCAATGTTACTTAATAGTCAACAGAATGTCTAAAGGGGACCACTGAAACAATGTGTTACCAGTATCTGTGATGTAATTATTGTTCCTGAATCAGTAAAACAAATGAGGTACACAAAAGAGGACCATGAAACATTAGATTAAACATTCATTTTTAGGTAAACCACCATTACAAAATCAGTTTGAGTGCACAATCAAACCAAAAAGGTTTATATTATTTTGAGTATTTGGTCAAATTCATGCAACAATGTGGATATAGTATTATTTTATGGTATTAAAGTAAAGGCATAACTTTAGGTAGAACTGAGGACAGGTTACCAACAGGTTGCACTGTTGAATGTGTTTCTCCAGTTCAAAAAGTGGAAAAACTCTAGAGCACTCCTGGCAGACTTCCTTTACAACATCCTTCACGAAAAAAAAAAAAAAAACCTTATTAAAAACCTTCCAAAATGAATTAAGTATTCTGATAGTAAATACTACTTTACATGAACTACTACTTATTTATGTAATGTATATTTAATTATACTACTACTGCTTTTTCAGAATGTCATTCTTACAACTCAATATGGGTGTATTGAATTTAGCTTAAAACATTAATACTACTGTATCTTCTGTTGATGTTGTGTTGTGTCAGAGTAGCTAGTGTTGCATTGTTTTGCATGGTGTTTTGTGACATGTGGGGTGTATCTGTATGCAGTTCTGTTGGAATCGATGAACTGTTGTGATGAGGGTTTTGTGACAGTGTGTTTGTATCCAACTGCCCAGATATTAAAGATGACTGGATGATTGGATTGGAAGACAATGTGGATGTCTGTGTGAGAACGGCAGTTGATGGCTGGTATTGCAGGGGATTTAAGGTAAGTGTATTTGTGTGTGGATGAGATTGAGTAGGGGTTTATGTGGATGACGATGTAACGTTTTGTTGTCCTCTGATCAAGTCTGATGCTCTAGCAAGCATTTCAGAAGCTTGTAATCGCTCATGTTCTGCTCTGCAATATGAGAAATAAGAGTCAAGTTAGAAATGATTGCTAATCAAACAAAACAAAACAGTTTTCTTCTTATTTTTTTAATTAAGAAAAAAGTTAATATTTTGTATCCCCAAAAATTCATTTTAAGAATATTCTTTTATTTTTTCTTAAGACAAAACCTAAGAAGAATTAAAATTCTTGAAAAGAATCTTCTTAAATATCACCGTTAATAACTTCTTAATTTTAGGACAGACCCAGACTCCTCTTAAATCTCAAAAATAAGAATTATTTAATGAATTTATTGGGTTATTTCAGATTAATAGCTATATTTAAGCATTACTAAAACAGCTACATATAATACATAGGAGGACTAGGGATGTGCAAGAGTTTCTTGAAGGGAAAGCGATGACTGTTGATGTAAACATGATCGCTGATGATTAGCCGGTGTGTGACGCTGCTGTTTGCTGACTTCAAAACTCATTAGCAACTCTTAAACGAGTCAGATAGGGAGTTTTAATTGAACGCCATTAATTTTAGTTTATAAGTACATAATTTGGCAGTATTCAGCACATGAATGTGCAGGACGCATTTGCTGTAGAAGTGCAGACTCAAATACCGGAAGCGTTCACTCAGATGAGAGTGCAAAAACACAGCACAAAAATGAATGAAACATATCGCTGCAGCTTGAGACAGGCTATTTTAAAAGTAACTGTTCAATAACAGGCCACATTAAAAACGTGAAGCTGAGCGCCAGTCAAAGCTGCAACGAAAATATACAGTCTATGATTATTAGGGTAATCTACCGGAAGCGCAAGAAATAGTGTGAGTTTAGCAGTGCGTCATGTATTCATTCAGATAATGGCTGTTATTTTTATCGTAAGAAATGTTGTAAATACATGATCAAATGCACATATTTGACATTAAAATATAAATAGAAAAATAACTGCAACTTACGGAAATCGACCGCTCCACATTGTACCGCTTGAAATGATGCGCGCTACCCTGATCAAATTCGTGGGCTGAGATGCACGTACAACGTCACCGCTTGCCGATTTTAATTAAGCTTAAGAATATTTTTTTTTTTTTTTTTTTTTTACAAATGATTCTTATCCATTCACAATTTCACTTTTTTATTTACAGGTTGGCTAATGATCAAGGTTTACCAAAAATAAACGAGATCAGCAATGCAATTCTTCATACTACTACCACTGAAAAGGGTTTGCTTCTGTAATGGCTCTTAAATAACTGGGAATGAAACAGTACTCATTGTATTATGTAAAGGACAAACTAATTACAGTTACTTGCTTTTAAAGCAATTACACAAAATCAATCCAGTATGCAAGCAGAAGCAACTCTTACAGCTTCCTTGTAAACCTCCATGCCAAATGTGTTACTGTGCATGAAAGGGTCAATACTGTCCTGTAATTTGGTCAAAACCACCTCCTTAAGGAAGGAAGGGAGCTCCGGAAGAGAAACTGTTGATTCTTCATCAACCTTGGTGATCGGCTTCCAACTGAAATAATAGAGGGGAAAAAATTTTAGGATTTTGTGCTATATATGTTATAAAATATAAATACACAGCTAATCAAGGATACCTGATCACACAATGTTTCTGTTCTTGAAATTTGTCCTGAAATCCACAGTTGCGGAGGAGATTTGTGACCTTCTGAAGAAAGAGGATGTCGATCCCATGTGCTTTTGAAATTATTAAGGTGTGCATTTATCCTGGGAATCATGACAAACTGTAAACATAAGATGTGCAGGTTATTGTTGGGATCTAGAAAGCCGGAGTCCTCAAGACGATGGAAGGCTGCAAAATAGTTGCTGAGAACTGAGCACCATACATCATGCCATAATCGCTCAATTCATTGGTTGTGCACAGTTCTGCCTGTGATCATGCTCCGTTTTTCTGCCAAGGAAATAGGAAAAATTTAGGTATAATGTTGGCTGTGTTAGTAATGTAAAAATGTCAAAGAACAATACAACAACAAAAAACATCATTAATATCAACATCTCGTTGCATATCTTATATCATGCATCTGTTAAGTACAGGGAATGCGATTGTAAGTTGAAAAATAAAGAAATATTTAAATATGGTGAAATACATGGTCCCCATAAGGGATGTTCTAACATGAAACAAGCGACATCAAAGTTTTCACAACCCCTGTCACTTCGGACATGAACAGGCAATCCATGACTCTGTACAGCCTCCAAAAAACACTGAAGCACCGTTGAGGACTTGTTGTTGGTTTTCGCTTGAAGATGCATTATTTTCCTGCAATACCCATCAATTCCTACATGGACAATTATTCTCCATCTAAAATTAGAACAGCAACATATCTATTTTTAAGAACTGGACTGTTACAAATAAGTACATCTTGGAAAGTATAGTTGATATATACTGTATACATGTGTGTATATTGTATATGCAATGTATACAATACGTATATAACGAATTGACATTACTGAATATTATGCAGCATACAAAAATACTTGCCTCACAAGCTTTTGATTTCCATCTATGTGCCAAAGTGACAATGGAGAGGGAACAGAGTAGGGTCTTCTAGGTTTGAGCATGACCTCAAGGTCTCGTAAGATACTTCTAATTGGATCAATGGATCGGAGAGTTGCAACAGTTTATATTTCGATTATACAGTCCAGGATATTGTACTGTAGACAGATGCTGCACATATGATAGTGCAAGTTTGTTGACTTGGGATTTTGAATGATTTTTTTTCTTAAGTAAAACTTCTAGCTTAACAAATTTTTTTTTAGAGTGAAATAAAGAAAGTGTCTTATTATTTTCCATACCTAATGCCTGTGCTCCTCAGATAACCAGAGACAATTCTGTATCCAGAGTTGGGAGTGATAGCAAGAAAGTTGGCCACAATTCGTTGAAGTATGTCCTCACTAATGTCTGTAAAGCATTGCTTCCCTCATGAGTCCAATTCTTAAATTCGTCTTCTAATTGTTCTAACACTCACATCCAAAAGTCTAGCAATTTCAGGAACAGTGAAGTCAAATTCAACAAGGAATTCATTTTTCCTGATTGATGAACTGTTGCTTGGTAACCACTGAGAACTGTGCAATGACAACTAATATTTCCAATGGAAACACTAGATTCTGCTGAACTTCTGGAGCATTAGGTATTATAGTGGTCTCATTAATGGATGCCAATCTACAGCTAAGGTCCAGTAATATGTTGGAGACCTCTTCCAAAAATTCTTGGGGTAGCTGCGGCACATCTCTGAAAAGACAAGACAACACCATCGTTATCTGACAGATGTTACAAATATATGCAGAACAAACAACCTTGTATATTGGCAATTCTACAGAATTGGTCCAAACAGTTGCTGCCCCCCCCCCCCCCCCCAAAAGAAAAAAAAGGATTTAAGTATTTAAATCTTAGATGTTTACTAAGTAAAATCATAATTTATTGGGTACTTTCAATTGGGAGGGGGCTGTCCCAAACTCTAAGCCTTAAATTTATATTGAAATAATTTTCGTAGTTCTTTCACTGTTGTTTTGAAATATATATATTTTTTATTCTTTTAAAGAGTGAAGTTCAAAAAAATATTTGTTTTATATTTTCTTTGTAAATTAGGAATCTTTATGTAAAAAAGTGTGTCCCACATTTTCATGTCACTACCAAAACAGTGTATGTAAATTTATGATCAGGAAATATTTGTCTCCCCCTGTATCATAGCTACAGTGTGAGTAGATATTTACCTCAAAATGATGGGGCCTGTGTTCAAAATCTAAAAAATCTGTGTGTAAATCTAAGGAACATCACTACCGAACACCTTTTTTCTGCAATTAAGCACAGTTTTTTGGGAGTTACTTCATATAATTTAATTTGTGTACAACTGTTTAGAACTGTGCTAGCTAACTATGTGCTGATAAGCACCTTTGAGCTAGGTTCAAAAGTATCTAAAATTGTCACTACCAAAACAGTCACTACCAAAATATTTGGGGTTTGCTTTTTGCTTTTTTGGGTTATCACATAAAATTGTCGCTACCCAAACAATCACGACTGAAACAGGTCATCATTTAGGTAGTGTAAGTAAGTAAGTAAATGTTATTTATATAGCACATTAAATATAACAAAGCTATCCAAAGTGCTGAACAATGTGAAATCAAATTAAACGTAAGAGGACACAGAAAAGAACAAACAACACATATATTACAATAAAACAGCAATGAAGTGAAATTAAAATGCTAAGGAGAAAAGATAAGTTTTCAATCTCAATTTAAAAATGGTAATGGAAGGTGCAAGGCGGCAGTCTAGAGGCAATTGGTTCCACAGATGTGGGGCAGTGACTGAAAACGCTCTGTCACCCTTAGTTTTCATACGGGAACGAGGGACAGATAAAAGAGCCCTGTCAGCAGATCTTAAAAGTCTGGTAGATGGCAAAGGGATGATAAGATCTTTAAGATAACATGGAGCTTGATTGTTAATAGCTTTAAAAACAAACAACAGAATCTAAACTGAACCCTAAAATGGACTGGAAGCCAGTGAAGAGAAGCTAAAATTGGAGTGACATGGTCATATTTCTTTGCCCCAGTCTGCAGCCTTGCAGTTGCATTTTGAGGTCCATACCACCACCTATTGTCTGGAGTGTGATGAAGATGGAACCGTAGGAAGATTTTTGTATTTTGTTCTTTAGACCGCTATTTCTCAGGAACTTATTTTTTAATCCTTTTATCAAATTCTATTCCTGCCTTTAAAATATTTTATAAATGTAAATTCCACATTACCCAAACATATGCTGGAACCCATAAAAACTGCACCACACTCCCCAGTTTGGCTTATTCTACATAAAATAATCAGTATTTTTATAAGTATATATTTTCTACAAGACTGACAGGTTTTCAAGCTTGAAAGTGATGCCATTGAATTTAAGCAAATTAAAACTTTCTTTAGTTTGCCATCTCCAAGACTTGCAAAGCACTGCAGAGAGTTGTGCGCTTAGCTGAGCGCATCTCCGGGTGTGCTCTCCCCTCTCTGCAGGACATCTCAAACACTGCAAAAGCAGAACTGTTAAAATCATCAAGGACTCCATCCACCCCAGTAACCATCTTTTCACTTTGCTGCCATCTGGTAAGCGTTTCCGTAGCCCGATGGCGAAAACCGAGAGACTCAGGAGTTACTTTCCCCAGGCCATCAGGCTGCTGGTTATACGTATATGCTCTATATAATTGTGTATGTGACGGATAAAAATCTTGAATCCTCCTCAAACCATGTAAGTGCCATCTGGATGGCGAATAATTATGCCGTATAGCCTACTGATGTTGCATATAGTATATAGGCTACATTACATTTTTTGTTAATCATCTCTGATGAAAGTTTATGGTTAAGGGACAGAATATATAGTTGGTACAGTAGGTTATAAAAATCATTATAGAAAGTTAAGGAAATGTTAAGGACATACTATCATGGTTCCGTTCAGCCTATATTCTTTTTATTTTCACTTCACTTTTATTTATAGAGACATATCTATTCTACCTATTCTAAGCTATGCTCCAAAAAACCTTTTCTCAGAGAACGCGTTATATGTCGTAACGACAGGCAAACATAGGCGCTGCCGCCCTCGTTCTCAGTGTGGGTTTACATAGTCTGAGAGGTGGTAACAGAAAATAGAGATTGTCGTTATCGTTATTATAGTTATAGTAGGTTTGAGTTGTCACAATGGTGAATTCTTGTGTTTGTTTTGGATGCAACAACTCCAACTTGTCTGGCCATTGGGTCCACCGATTTCCAAACAAGGAACACAAAGATTTCCGTGCAATTTCGCTGCCTCCTGGTTGACAAGACACATGGTGGTATGTGAAAAACTGTTCACACCGGACAGCTACAACCAAGGAGATCTTATGGAATTTCGCATGGGATTTCGACGAAAAGAGTGGGTTAGGCTGGCAAATGGAGCTGTGCCATCAGTGCATGCAAGTCCACCTTCAAAATCTGGTGGGAGTGAAGAGTCTAACGTTAACGTTAGCACTAGCAGAGAATGCGCGTCACAAACGGGAGCTTTGCACGGTAAGTCTTATAATACCTTTTACAAATTTTTGCATCGAAATGTCGCTCAGTATGTAATTTCTGCAAATGTATTTTTCTTGACGTTATAATGGATTAGTCTTGGCATGACTTGAGAAGTTAACGTTAGCACCATGAAGGCACAAAAGCCTGCCTAGCTGCTAGCTGCCGTCAGCTTGCTCTTGTTACACCTCGTGAGGCTGCACATGAGCCTCCTGACACTTATTTTATTGAGCTAATAAGACAGGGTTCCAGACTGCGACCATTTTCTGAGAATATGCGAGTTAAAATTTTATGTGGTCGCATTTGTGTGAGTGCATGGTCATGTAGCCTACTACTCTGTTAAATTCACGCATGAATTTTCCTGTATTTAACTTGTATTTAACCGCCAAAGTGATTTTTTTTTTGTCCCGCCAAAGTCTTATTTGATCGGTGAGTAATGTAGATGAACTGCTGCGCTTGTGACAGGGCACATGTTTAACTGAAAGAACGAGCAGAGAAAGAGAGCCACCGGTTGCGTGCGCGCACTTTTCACCATCTCCAAAACGCATCCAAGTCATTCTTTACAATATTAGTTTTCTTAGTTACATCGGAGTTGCCTTGGTTTTCTTTGACTAATAGAAGCTGGTATCAACAGGGCACATGCGAGGGAATGCATGGAGACAACGTTAGCCACAATTAGCTATAGCCTGTGGTCACTCACCAAGACACCTGCCCAATTCTCCAACCCGATTCTCCTCGCACCACAACTCTATCTCTCTTCTCTGTCCATCTGCCTGATCCCTCTCTCGCCTAGGCGGCTCATAACTATATGGCAATGGCCCGTCGTAAGAGTTGACATTAACCCCAACTGCAACCTCTTCACTGTCTGACTCCATTACGAAGAGATGTCGTTTTTGACAGCGGAAGTAATTTTACTCACATTTTCTTTTAATAAACTTTTTTATTGCGCATTTATGATTAATTTTTTCATGCAATTCGAGTTCCTACTCTATTTATCTACACGTTCATTCACAGGGATCTTCAACTTGAAAGATGGGCTTGAAGCTGTGCGTGGCCACTCTCACACGCATATGTCTCCTTTGAATAAATACAGCCAAAATCTGTTACCACAACTTATCGAGAGTGGCAAAAGATTAAATTTTATTATCATAACATTGGTTAATGTAAACGCTACTTTTTTAACGACATTCATAAATTATCACCAAAGTTTTGTGCAAATAATGGAAACGCGCCAGATGCCTCTTGCAATAACAACTCACTGATCTAACACAGCTGAGTGAGAACAAAGCAAGAGTAGATTCGTTTCAAAACGTCACTAAATCCATGGAAACTTACAATAGCAAATAGACATTAGTTGAGTACAAAACAATTGTGCTGAAATACTACTCCACCCATCCTGTCCAGAGGACATAGATAATTAAAAGAATTGCGATTTAGTAACATATCTGTTTTAGTGTCTTGCAAGGACTTCACAAAAATCTCAAATCATTAAAAAATTATTAAATCTAGGAAGGACTGAAAAATGTCCAAACAAGACTCAAAACAAAGTCCGCAGTTTTATATTAACTTTGTGATATATATATATATATATATATATATATATATATATATATATATATTTTTATGTTTACTTGTCAATATTTTAATTTTTTTTGCCAAATGAAAACTTCCAAATCAGCAGTATTCATAAAGACACCTCAAATGACTGAAAACCCTTCTAGCAAAGACATGGATAATCTTTCACAAAGCTTCTATTTCGGAATTTAGAAATAGGTAATGAATTTCGTAAAACATCCACTCTTCTTCTCACATACCATGTGTGAGGATAACAGATTAAATGCCAAATATGGCTCAATCAAGCGAATATAATCTAACAGCATCCCACTGGATTATGAAGTGAAGCATATACTGTTAGACTGCAAAAAGTATGAAGAAGATAGGGCAGAATTTAAGGCACAAATAAATGAACAAAGCATGACACTTTAAGCATTTATTAGGGAAAGCGTCTGAGGGAATACACAATTTATTAATTTTATTTTTGAAAAACACTGGGTTAAGTGAATTAATTTAATAGGATGTTTTTTTTCCACTTCATTTGATGTAATTTTAATATTCTAACTCCAGTTTAGTAGGGGGCGGTAATGCGCCTTTCAGATGAGCTGCCAACCGCGATTAAACCTGAAAGAAGAAGAAGCTCACGTGTCTGTGATTCGACTGAAGAAAGGTGAGTGCTTTTATTCAAATGTTTGAAAAAACATCTGTCCGTCTGAGTATTCGAAAATATAATTATTGTGACCCAAAGCCTAATGTGTTGAAAAGTATGCCTAGTTTTCCGGCTGGTCTGCTGCTCGTGATTAAAATACATAGCGCAGATCGATGCACGCTGTAACAATGCGGTGGACGAGGACTCGATTAGAACTACAAACACGCTTAACATGAGTTTAAAAACTACAAACATGGCGGAGACCAACGGACAGAGAAAGGAGAAATGTCTAACCTGATTTATTATTTATTTTACCGATGTCCTTTTGCCATGTTTCTGTGCCTTGATCGTGGTAATATCTTGCTGTCTGTGGAGGGTCAGAGAGCTTTTCGGAATTGATCAAAAACATCGTAATTTGTGTTGCGAAGATAAAAACAAAGGTTTTACTGTTTGGAAAGACATAAGGGTGAATAAAGGGACACTCCACCCCTAAATGAAAAGTTTTGTCATTAATCTCCTACCCCCATGTCGATCCGAACCTGTAAAAGCTTCAGAACACAGTTTAAGATGTTTTGGATGAAAACCAGGAGGCTTGTGACTGTCCCATAGACAGACAAATAAATAACAGTGTCAAAGTCAAGAAAAGAATGGAAAACATCCTCAGAATAGTCCATCTGCCATCAGTGGTTCTGAAGTTTATGAAGCAACTAGAATACTTTTTGTACACGAAGAAAACAAAAGTAACAACTTTATTGAACAATTTGTCTTCTGTGTTTGTTTTTGTTCAAATTAAAGCATAAATACACATATAAAACGTATCCTTGTGGCACGACTGACACATAAGAGTGTAATGGCGCTTTTCCATTATCAGTACCAGCTCGACTCGCCTCGGCTCGCTTTTCGCTCCGTTTTCCATTGCAGATAGTACCTCCACAATAGTACCTGGTTGTCATAGCGACGCTGCAGTAAACTGCCGTGACGTAATCTTCTACGCGACACACACCCGCTACCCACACACACAGGACAATGGAGGAAATCGAGTGCATGTTGTTTTTGATCCTCGGGATGTGGCTGTTTATCACAGCAAGAAGACAAACGTTGTTTCAGGAGAGGCTGAGGGCAGCAAAACGAAACACTGCTGAAAAAACTATCTGGATACTATTGCTGGCGCGTGTAATGATGACGCAGTGAATAGTGACGATTCTCTCTGACCAATCAGACTGTGTTAAATTTTCACGTCACATTATAGTATCGCCTCAGCTCGCTTGGAACCTCGCCGGAGGTGGTACGAAAAAAAGTACCTGGAAACCGGTACAGGTACAACTTTTACACAGTGGAAAACCAAACAGAGCCAAGTCGAGGTGAGCCGAGGCGAGCTGGTACTGTGTAGTGGAAAAGCGCCATAAACTGCCTGTGTTCAACTCAGATTCTCACAACAGAGGAGACAAATTGTTATTTTTGTTTTCTTTGTGTATTTAGTGCTGTCACAAATGATACTCAGTTTTGAGATGTAGAGCTTCAAAGTTTTTGCTTTCCATTCAGCAAAAATTGTACGGGGAACAAGTTTCTTTAAAACATGAAACTGGCAGAGACCCCGAAGTATTCTAAATGTACAATATCAAAATATACTCAGATTTGTAATTTCTGGAATGGATCAAATGCAGATTTCTAAAACCTTACTCCTCAAACAACTAATAGAAAAGCAATAAAATAATATTAATTATATATACTTTAAATTTTATATATATATATATATATATATATATATATATATATATATATATATATATATATATATTATATCTTTAAGTATTGTAAATATATAAATTGCCTAGGCCTACATACAAACCTAGGCTACGTTCTTTCTTTAAAATAAAAAAACCCTGTGACGTCATCTATGTTTATACTATTGGTTAACGGATGTCTCACTATGGGCTGCGCGTTCTCTTCGTCTCATACTGTCATTCACTGTTGAGTCAACGGTTCGCGCTTGGTAATGATGGCTTCAGAGTCATACGGGTTCGGGCACCATAATACATCTAAAGAATTAATTAAAACAGCTCGACACCGATTTAGCTTGGCACGAAGTTCTGGAAAAACTGTGCCCAGATCTTTTCCCATCCCTTCTCCCGTCTAGTCTAAAACCGTGACCGCGTCGACTGTCACTTTATGTTCGAAAATCTATTGCACAAATCGATTGGACCAACCAACACAAGTTTCGAAAACGAAAATAGGAAATTGATTTTAACTGCTTTCTCTCGGAGCTAGGGATGGGAAGCGAAAACCGGTTCTTATTCAGAACCGGTTTTGTTCTTTGAAAAGAGCCGGAACCGTGAGCAATTTCTAAGTTTCGGTTCCGAAAACGGTTCTGGTGCAACACGTGACCAAGCGCTGTGAGCAGCTTTGCGTCGGTGTTCTGAATATATTCGGCGTTTCCCGTAAAGCAGCGGTTCTCAATTGCAGTCCTCGCGCCCCACTGCTCTGCACATTTTGAACGTTTCTCTTAGAGCTTCAGACATTTGTTCTATTCGAACATAAGTGCCCTGCGAAGTGGACATCACAGGATATTCAGCCATGATTCCAGTTCGAAGCGAACGTAGCTATATGTTCCAATCAAAGTGCATTGAAGTATGCAAGATGTGAATTTAAATTGTATTGATTTACAGAGGTATATGATGTCACAGTTGTCCATGTTTAAAGACGCTGCACAGCACAAATCAGTGAATGAATGATTCGATGTGAGGTCAACTTCAACAGATTTCCCCTGCTCAGGGAGTAGTTCATGCACAGAGTTCATTTCTAACAAGCTGATTATCTGAATCAGGTGTGTTAACAAAGAGAAACGTGCAAAATATGCAGAGCAGTGGGGCGCGAGGACTGGAATTGAGAACCGCTGCCGTAAAGGATGTCACGAACCGAATAACAGACACGCCTCCCTGGCTCTTTAATTACTGCGCACATTGATTCCAATAACGCGCATTCCACAGACTCATTGCGTTGTCCCGTCTTTAATTGCCGAACACATTGTTTCCCACGACTGTATGTGCACTCGCGCCTTTGATAACTGTGCACATCGTTTTGTCTGACTGTACATCTAACGGCAGCGCACTGCACCTGCCGCCACTAAATGACATTATATTTGTCCCATATTGTCATTAATATACATACTGGCTTCAACTTGGACCACTAAATAAATAGACTGATATTGTTATGCAAGTATGAGGGTAAGATTATTTAGTGTACAGGTTATTTCAAGAGTGATAAGCAAAGTGATAGAAAATATTTATTTTAATGCATTTTAAATGTTTAAAAATGTGGAAACTACTCATTGCATCACACCATCTCCTGACTGCATTATTATTTGTAAAATAGGGACTTTATGGAGAGTGTGTATACATGTTTAAGTTTAACCGTTTATATTTCATTAATTAAGGGAAATTAACAAGTGTCTCAGCCCTCAAGGGACTATTTGGCCAACAAGCTTATGCCTGCTTGAAAAGCAAAACCTTATTGATAGTGTAAAAAACATCAACTTTGAAACACATGCTGATTGATGGACTAGCATTACTCAACATTACTTACTACCTTCCAGCAATGCTACATTCAGTGAAGGTAAAATAGTAAAAAAACAACAACATAATAATAGTTCATTTAAATGGAACCAGAAGCTGAACCGAAAAATTTCTAAAAATACCCAACCCACCCTATGAAGATCTGTACACTGTAATATATGTTGCATTTTGACATTGCCAACCTTTAAATTAAGTTGAAAGGAAGTAATAAACAGTATTGAGCATTGAGTAGTTGAGTATTGTGCATTTTTCCTCACCACTATTTCTTAATAATTGTTTACTGATTTTAATGGAACCGGAATCAGAACCGGAACCGTTAGGTGGAACCGGAACCGGAAAATTTCTAACGATTCCCAACCCTACTCGGAGCGCATCCTGTTTTCTTTTTTTTGAACATGCGTCACACAGCAACTGCAGCTTCGGACACACACGCATAACAGCAAATAATACTTGTGCACAATGTTTTTACAAGAGAAATGTGAATTCTTCAGACAGTCTCATGCATACAGATACAGATTCGCCTACGTATGCGATTTTGGTTGTTGTTGTTGACATTTCTAATCGTAAACACAGCCATGTTGAAGCCTGCAGTAAATGTTTTGGATTATGGCAGTCCACTCTGCTTATTGTTTTTCAAGAATGTTGCACTCCTGTTTGTCATTGTGCACATAACTTCATGCCAATAAATCATCAGAAATATTGGTCTTTACCGATATATTGAACCTTTACATTCCTCCTGCCTGTTGACCGTGGATTTACCTATATTTGGTGTTATTTGCCGTATAAAACTTTAGACATGCAAAATCGATTTTACAATCAATTCAATGAACACTTTTCACTCAAATCAAACAGGATTTTTTTCCACAAAATTCATACCTACGTCATCACCAAAATTGTACTTTTTTTTTCCTTTTACATTGAAACGTTAAAAAAAATAAATAAATAAATAGACCTACCTACCGACCCTTTTTTTTTATTTCTTCTGTTACTGCAAACCAAAATATTTTTAAGGATGGCCTAATTGAAGCAATTGTTTAAGAAACACAAACAGTTCACTTATAATTTGTTTTAAAACATAAAATTAGTGTTGTAACGATGTGTTGACATGCATGAGAAGGTTAAATTTAATGGTTTTTATGACATTTCATATTTTAAATGAATTTTTTTTTTCTTGTTCATGTTAAGCATAAAAGTTAGTGTTTAATATTTTATCAAGAGCAGATGTTAAATTTAGGCAGGAATATGGTGGGTAATTTAACACATTATTATAGGAACTATTAAAGTTAAAGTTTCCTTTTGTTTAGACAGAAAGCAGATTCTGTAATACATTTATCAGGACTTTATTCCACAGAACGTGGGACAGGTAAAATGTATTTCTCTCTAGACATCAGTATGGCTGAAATAACATGCTAACGTTAATTGTTGTAATCAAGACCCAATCAGTTCAGTTGTTGACTTTTTGATTTAAGGATTAATATTGTAAAATGTAAGCCTTTTTAAAACTAAAAGAACTGCAAGAAAACAGACAATGCTTCAGCAAAAGTATTTAACAAAGTGATCTACCCACGTCAGTGTTTTATGATCAATGAGTGTTTTATATTATTGGTTAATTTGTGAATCTGTTGACCGAGCTATAAATGACACGAGTTGTGATCTCATCAGGACAAATTAATTTAGATGAGATTATATCAGATTAGACATTGTATTGATCCCAGAATAATTCCACTCTTGAATGTCACAGACGTCCGAAGCTTTGTTTGGTCGCATGCTTCTCCGCTCCGCGGTGATTTGTCAGAAATGGTGGAGAAAACAAGTCCGACCACCAGATGTGTTAAACCGTGTTAAAAGCTTTGAGTAATGAACCGTTTTCTGGCACAATTTCATGAAAGCCTCAAACGTTTCAGAAAGCCTCGGTTTCCCATCACTCCTAATAATTATAGATATACACTGCAGTGAACCAAATACCAGGTACTGTACCCAGTGGAAAAAACCCCAAAAGTGAACCGTACCATGCAGTGGAAAAGCGCCATTATTGGATCAGGAGCCACTGGCTCAAGGCTGGCTGGTGTGTGACTGAGTGTAGGCGTTCAAGCTATTTTAAAGGGATAGTTCACCCGAAAATGAAAATGTGATGTTTATCTACTTACCCCCAGGACATCCAAGATGTAGCTTACTTTGTTTTTTCAGCAGAACACAAACAGATTTTTAACTCAAACCATTGCATAGGGCTGTGACGGTGGCCGTGATAACTAGGGAAGTCAACGATTAATCAATGATTGATTAATTGTAGATAAGAGATGCAATCGATTAAATCTGGTCTGTTAACCGATTTATTGTTCAGCTGTGTGCGGTTCATGCACACTCAATATGTGCAAGAGGCTGTGAGTGATGGTGACGGTAAATAAATGCTTCATTCAGAATGTTCAAATTAAGCTTTTAATGTAATTTAAACTTTTAAAGTACATTAAAATAGAAACACAAAAGTTACTCAACATGGAAAGCAATAGAAATGTAGTAACTAAGTAATTTCAGCAGATAATTGTTTCACATTGTGGGGTTTGAAGGGCTGCGGGACATAGGACAGAAAGACTATTCATTCCTACTAGGGATGTGACGAGATCTCGTGGTGCAAGATCCGATGTGTCTTCAATAGTAGTAATTACTGAATTTCACTGGAAAGATTTGTTTAATTTTTATAAATAAAGCATAAAATTTTCTCAATTATTCATTTTATCCAAGTGAAATTAGTAAGCAGTTAGACAGAATTTACATTCATTTTAAACGCAAAGCCAGGCGCGAGTCGACGCAAGTTGCGCGCATGCATCAAACCTCATCCATACTGCTAGATGAGCTCTTGGAGATTTGCAGTGCAGGGCCACGCGTGAATATCACCAAGCGTTATGAAACAGGCTGCGTGAGTGTGGCAAGTGTGAACGGCTCGTCCATGACGCGGGATTCACACCACATGAGGAAGAGAGGAGCAAGTATGAGAAGCAGTTGTCTTGAACAGTGCTAATATGGGAGAACGGAGGTGCGCTCACTCTATTGGTTAGTAAGACTGTCGCTCAAAGCTGGCAGTCATGCATATGCTCTGGAACAGCATTCACATCGCAGGCTTTTGCGATTAGCATATTACAACGTCTCAAATCGCGTTTGCAGTTCGATTTAGATTAATCGCACGGCCCTAGTTCTCATTACGAATTTGGGAAGATGTTTGTCACAAGTATAACATTGTCACATTCCTTTAGAATATTCAAAAAAGTAACTGAGACTGATGAGTAACAAGTTCAGCGCAGTTTTTCCTCGTGCTTTGTCCTTGTAAAGATTTCTGCATCTTTATCTGATAGTTTAAAAATACTTTTACACTGCCGACATGTTTGCTGTATTAGTAATCAAGATAACCCTAAAAAATTGTTTAATTCAATCAACAATCTTTTAAACCGAAATAATATTTCCAATATTTCTGCTTCTGTTCAATGTAACAGGTTTCTTGTGTTTTTTGGTAATAAGATTGAGGGGATGAGAGATCAGATTATTACTACAAATACATGTTACCCCAAAATTAAATAATATGGAATTCTCTGGTGTTTATTTTTCAGAATTCTCCACGTTAGATGCTCAATCCCTGTGTAATGTGGTTTTAATTCAAGTTTATTTGTATAGCGCTTTTACAAAACATAATTTTCTGTAAAGTTGATTTGTAACGATTTGTAAAGCTTATAATTGGTGACTGTCAGTTTGTGCACGTTTGACAGGATTTTTAGAAAAATTAATACAAGACGTAGTCAGCCAGACGATGAACATTATAAATATTATTAATTAATAATTATTATATGATGCAGTCACACTTGTAGCAATACTTGTTAGTTCTGTTTGTTGATTTAGGGTTAGCATCATCTGAGGTCCTCTGAGGGTCAGCATCATCTCTTCTCAGGTGTTCTGGATCCAGACTGGAGCTTGTGTAAATCCTAGTTGCATACAAAACATAGAAACATAGAGACATCATTAGCATAGATGCTGTTCCAACAAAGTAAAATTAATTAGTTTAACCCAAGCTAATGAATAAGAATGCACATTTGATAAGATGCAACTACACTCACAATTTAAGAGATACATTTATTTGAATGCTAGGCGAAAGATGTGCGTTTTCAATTTAGATTTAAACAGAGAGAGTGTGTCTGAACCCCGAACATTATCAGGAAGGCTATTCCAGAGTTTGGGAGCCAAATGTGAGAAAGCTCTACCTCCTTTAGTGGACTTTGCTATCCTAGGAACTACCAAAAGTCCAGCGTTTTGTGACCTTAGGGAGCGTGATGGATTGTAACGTGGTAGAAGGCTAGTTAGGTACGCAGGAGCTAAACCATTTAGGGCCTTATAGGTAAGTAATGATAATTTGTAACTGATACGGAACTTAATAGGTAGCCAGTGCAGAGACTGTAAAATTGGGGTAATATGATCATATTTTCTTGACCTGGTAAGAACTCTAGCTGCTGCATTTTGGACTACCTGTAGCTTGTTTATTGAAGAAGCAGGACAACCACCTAGAAGTGCATTACAATAGTCCACTCTAGAGGTCATGAATGCATGAGCTAGCTTTTCTGCATCAGAAACAGATAACATGTTTCGTAGCTTGGCAATGTTTCTAAGATGGAAGAATGCAGTTTTTGTAACATGGGAAATATGATTTTCAAAAGACAGATTGCTGTCTAATATAACACCCAGATTTTTGACTGTAGAGGAAGTAACAGTGCATCTGTCTAGTTGCAGATTGTAATCTACAAGATTCTGTATAGTTTTTTTCTGGTCCAATAATTAATATCTCTGTCTTATCCGAATTTAATTGGAGAAAATTATTTGTCATCCAATCTTTTACATTTTTAACACACACTGTTAGCTTAGATAATTGGGAAGTTTCATCTGGTCTCGTTGAGATATGTAGCTGAGTATCATCAGCATAACAGCGAAAGCTAATTCTGTATTTTCTAATAATATTACCAAGGGGCAACATGTATATTGAAAATAGAAGGGGACCTAGGACGGATCCTTGTGGCACTCCATATTTTACTGACGATAAATGAGATGACACCCCATTTAAGTAAACAAAATGGTAGCGATCGGACAGGTAGGATCTAAACCATCTTAGAGCCCGCCCTTGAATACCTGTATAGGTTTGTAATCGATCTATGAGTATGTCATGATCTATGGTGTCCAACGCAGCAAGTAAAACTAGCAATGAGATGCAGCCTTGATCTGACACAAGAAGCAGGTCATTTGTAATTTTAACAAGCGCAGTTTCTGTGCTATGGTGGGGCCTGAAACCTGACTGAAATTCTTCATACAGATAATTTTTGTGCAGGAAGGTGCTCAATTGAGCAGACACAACTTTTTCTAAAATTTTAGACATAAATGGAAGATTTGAAATAGGCCTATAATTTGCCAGTACACTAGGATCTAGTTTTGGTTTCTTAATAAGAGGCTTGATAACCGCCAGCTTGAATGGTTTTGGGATGTGACCTCAAGATAACGACGAGTTAATGATATTGAGAAGTGGTTCTTCGGCTACAGGTAACAACTCTTTTAGTAATTTAGTGGGTACAGGATCTAATAAACATGTTGTTGGTTTAGATATAGTGATAAGTTTATTTAGCTCTTCCTATCCTATATTTGTAAAGCACTGCAGTTTATCTTTGGGTGCGATGGATGAAACTGAAGTGTTAGACGCTGTAGAATCTACATTCGCTATTGTATTTCTAATGTTATCTATTTTATCAGTGAAGAAATTCATAAGTCATTACTATTAAACTTTGGTGGCATATTTGAATCAGGTGGCGTCTGTTAATTTAGCCACTGTGCTAAATAAAAATTAAAAAATGAAAGCTACCACCTCAAATGTTGATCCCATACCATCTAGGTTGTTTCAGTCATGCTTTTCTTCATCGTGTCTGGCTGTTTTGAGTATTATAAATGACTCTCTGTCTTCTGGTGTTGTGCCAACAGCACTTAAAATTGCTGCTGTAACCACTGTTCCAAAAACAAATAGCCGTGACTTTGAGAATCTTAACAAATGTTTGTCCCATCTCTAATCTACCTTTTATGGCTAAAATCTTAGAACGTGTTGTTACATCACAATTGCTCTCTCATCTTTCTGTAAATAACCTCTATGAACCAATGTGGCTTCCGTAAAATGCATAGCACTGAGACAGCATTAGTTAAAGTAAACAAATGACTTCTTGATGGCTTCCGATTCAGGATGCTTGTCAATACTGATTTTGCTTGATCTCAGTGCCGCTTTTGACACTATTGATCATTGTACCTTACTTTCTCGCCTAAAGTCTGTATTGGTGTATCGGACTCTGCTCTGAGTTGGTTTAAGTCTTATCTCTCAGATTGCAAACAATTCGTTGTGCTGGGTGGCTGCAGATCTGAGGTTGGCGTGGTAAAATATGGTGTACCTCAGGGTTAAATTTTAGGTCCTTTACTTTTTAGTCTTTATATTTTTCCACTTGGCCAACTTTTGAGGTCTCTTAGTCTTGATTTTCATTTTTATGCTGATGACACCCAAATATATTCACTCAAAATCTGATGTAAATGTGGCTGCTTCACATCTTTCTAACTGTATCAGTTATCAAAAATTGGATGTCTGTTAATTTTCTGTCTAAATCGTGATAAGACAGAAGTGTTGCTTATCGGTTCGCCTCACCAGTTACGCAGTGTGAAATCCATAGCCTTGCATGTGGATGGCTCTGTTGTACAGTTCCAATCTAAATAAAAAAACCTGGGTGTAATTTTTGATTCTAATTTAACATTTGATCTTCATGTATGTAATACTGTTAAAGTTTCTTTTTTCATCTCAGAAATATATCCAGATTACGGTCCATGCTGCCTTTTTCTGTAGCTGAAAAATTAATCAATACTCTGGTTTTCTCTAGAATTGATTATTGCAATGCCTTGTTAGCAGGAGCATCAATTTATTTTGAACAAACTTCAGTGGGTACAAAACTCTGCTGCACGTATTCTGACTAGGACAAGACAAAGAGATCATATAAAACCTATTTTAGAGACCTTAAAATTTGACAGGTAGCCAATGTGTGTTGATTTTAAGATTCTTATGTTGACCTACAAGGCATTAAATGGACTTGCTCCTCAATATCTGTCTGAACTTTTAATACCCTACATTCCAACACGTAATCTTCACTCGGCCGACGCTGGTCTTTTAGTTGTTCCGGTAACTCACCTAAAAACAATGGGTGATAGGGCGTTCTCTTCAGTTACCTCAAAGTTATGGAATTCTCAGCCTTCCGAAATTAGAAATGCACCATCCTTGAAAATGTTTAAATCTTTACTTAAAACGTATTATTTTAAGGAAGCATTTGGGTGAAAGGTGGTATTTGTGGTTGCTTATGTGATGTATTGTATGGGTTTACTATATGTCTTGGATACTTTTTAAATGTATTTTTTTATTTAGTTTGCTATTTTCGACCTAATACATTTTTTTTATTTATATTTGGTGCATCCCTAATGCAACCTATGAATATGTGGTTATTTGTGGGACAACTAGAACATTTATGTGAACAGATTTTATATAAACAGTTTCTAAAAAATATTTTACACTTTTAAAAAAAGGGTCAATAACACTTTTATAAACGACAGTAAGCTAACCATTTAATGGGTAGAAAGGCACACTGCATCTGCCAGAGAATGTTGAGCTGAAGCTTGACTACAAAATTAAATCACAATCACAATATCTGTCAGAAAAATCGCAATAAGATATTTTCCCCAACGTAATAATCAAGGAACTTAGCTGCCGTACTCTGGATGCAGCAGGCGCAGTGATATGACACAGCACCTGAAAATAGTCTGGCGCTGTGTAATATTCTGCCTGCTGCACCCATTGTATGGCATCAAGTTCCTTGATTATTACACTGGAATGAGAGTATAGTTATCAAAACTTTTTGATCATTTTTGAGCGAGATGCTAACGGTCTAATCAAATTTAATTATCTATGCCAAGCTAAGCTAAAAATACTACCACCAGACCAGGAGATCGGCTGAATGGATTTGAAAAACGATAAAACTCAACTATGTAACTCTTGGGGAGTTGTAAAATTTGGAAAGTGTTCCTTTAACTGGAAATATCATAAATGCTTTGTAGTTAATAGGGAATTGAGAGCACTCCACACTTCTTTATATAAAATCTATGATGTTCATAACTTAAGGAATCTTTGATTTAATATTTTACAGATCCTTGTAACACACTTTTATAAAGATGACATTTATTAAAGAGGAGAGTGAAGACATGAAGATTGAAGAAACATTCAGAGTCAATCATGAAGACACTGAGGAACAAACAAAGATGGAGTTTATTAAAGAGGAGAGTGAAGACATGAAGATTGAAGAAACATTCAGTCTCAATCATGAAGATACTGAGGAACAAACAGGTTGGTTTTTATTATCAAAGCTGAACTCGCTCATTAAAATCTCCAGCTCTACAGAAAGGGTTTAGAAAAACGTCATATGATTTTTGCAACGTTTTGGGGTGGCCACCTTTAGCGAAGCAAAATAAGGAACACCGGGTCTTCAACACAACAGCATCATAAACAAAACTGAATATACAAAAACAAAACATAGAAGAAAAGTGCTCACAAATAAACTTATGTCTGATACATCCAAGATCTCTACATGCAGGTAAGTAGATCATAGGGGTGGCATGGTTCAACTTTTTCATGGTTTGGTTTATTTCACGGTTTTCAGGTCACAGTTTTAGTATGTGCTATGTTTAAGGTGTTGGTAACTCAGAAACGAAGACCAGGAGACTCTTGGGTAATCTTCAGCAGGATTCTTTATTGAGAACGCTCTGCGTAGCGCTGTAGTCATCAAAAGTCTAAATTGTCCTTAAGACATTGTAGTTTTTATACATTTTAAGGGGGTGGGATACACAGAGGTGGAGACAACCTAAACAAAGCATGCAAATGCAATACAGGGATCAGCCTGATACTGGCCATTTTCCCATATTTGATCTTGTCAGCAAAACGGTGTCATTTAAATACAGAGGTGCCTGATAGTATCACCCATACCTTCACATTATCATAGAAACAAAGGCACAGCTGTGCCTCGAGTTTAGCAGGCACCTTTATCTTGGGACCTTGCCCAATAGTCAGGAAGTGCATGAAGACAAAAGGTTAATGTCTCAGACACTTGATTGTCTTGATTTGAGCTTCTTGGATGTCAGCTTCATTATCCCAAAAAGTCTACTATTATATTGGAACCTAAATTTAACATTTTAGAAATTTGTAATCCCACAAAGGAGAAAATATACTTTAAAAAAAAATCTAACTATGAGCAAGAGCACAAACAAATACAATAAAGATAAAAATAAAATAAACAGTATTTTTATTTTATTTAGTGAGGTCTAGCATTGGTTTTTAGGTACAGAAATTGAATAAAGTAATCAAATTTAAAACAGCATTGCATATTTGACTATAAATGAAAGATTAAACTAAGTTAGCCAGGTCTTTGAAAGTAGATCAGTAGTTATTCAAAGATTGGTTTAAATTATATAAATTAGGGATGCCAATGCTTAATTGATGATTGATTTAATTGTCAATGAGATGCATTCGATTAAAGCTGACGATGGTCTGATAACCGATTTAATTTGCATGCACATTCAACACGTGTGAGCGGCTGTGAGTGACGGTAAGCGTATATAAATGCATCATCATTCATTAATGTACAAATTAAGCTTTTAATGTGACTTAAACTTTAAAAGTACATTACAGTAGAAACAACACAAAAGTTCTTCAACATGCAAAGTAATAGAAATCATATTTCATAATGTACGCTTTGCAGGGCTGCGGGACACAGTACAGAAAGGCTATCCTACAATTAGTAAATTCGTTCCTACGACTTATTTTGTGGCAACTGTCCATGTTTCATTAATTTTGTTCCCTAAATAACCTATGATTAAACTGAAATAAGGTAACAAATTAATAAATCAAAACAAATTCATAATGTATGAGTTTTAATTTCCCTTCCCATTCTTACCACAGTAAGAGATGTGATTAAAAGTGAAAGATAATAAAATAAACCTGTGAAATGAGAGGGTCAGACTGTGAGGATTTAGGTAAAGAAACAATGCCTAAATGTTATTGAATTTGTGGAAATTCATGACCAACTGGCAAACCAGAACAAAGCCACATAAATGAAGTCTGTGAACGGCATCCAGAGGCATGGTCACAATCTAACATTTTCCAGTTAACCTTTTATTCCTCTAATAGACAAAGCTTTTATACCACACGTGTCATTATCAGAGTTTATTTGTAAATAAATAATCTCGGGATTCAGAACAGCATTTAATAGTCGCTGTGACCGAAACTGAAGACAGTTTCCCACAGAATTAGATTCTATTTCCGGTGGTGTGGTGTTTGGGGACCGGGGACCGGGGACCGGGGAGGGGGGGGGAGATTAAGTTAATATCATATATATATATATATATATATATATGTATATATCATAAATATATCATATATTTTTAGTGACAAGTACACATTTCCATTGCCAACACTTAGGCCCAATCCCAATTCTATTTTATACCCCTTCTCCTTGTCCCTTGAAACAGAGTGTCAGGGGGAAGGGGAGAAAATATTCCCCTAAGGATTGGGACACCACTACCATGACGTCACACGCCATCATTCGTCGTCTAGCTCTTACAATACACTGGTGTGCTAGTGTGCATTAGAGCCTTTAATTATCGTTCTGTATTAATGAGCTGCTGCTTACTGACACACACACACACAGAAAATAAACTTGTCAACGCTGCCCCACGGCTTATATTAAATGTAATTTTATTAATAAGATTCGGGAGGAGCGCGTCAGATACTTAGCCTAATCAACACAGGTGGACCATAATCAAGTAATCAATCCCATAGTATAAATATCGCTGACTTACCTCTATCCATTGACGGTTTATCAGCATCCCTCCTCCACCCCATCTCCTCACTTCAAGTTCACTTTATAAATAGACGGGGAAGGGGGGGGGTACTCTAGGTTCGGGCCATTCCCGAGCTCGGAGCCCTTCCCCGGACAGCACGCCAAATACGCATTCCATACCTCAGCTAATTATATGTAAGCGTGAACTATTGAAATACAGTTTAAATACTGAATCGCTACATTATATTTTCCAGCAGCGAGAGGATACAATCGCTGTTTTTACTCCAAAAAGATAAACGCACAGACACGAATACACGCAACTTCCATCTCTCTCTCTCTCTCTCTCTCTCTCTCTCGGATAGGCAATATTTGAGAAAATGGTTTAGCGATTTCTAATTATTGGGCTATGGCAGTTATCGACCTGATCAGATATGCTGTGGCACTATCATGCAGTCTGTAATGATATGACGTTAGCAAATATTAGCGATTTTTTTGCAAACATTTCTTTGAGTAACATGACCATTAATATGAACTCACAATTGAATGTAACATAAAACAAATGATTACTTTTCGTTAAAATCTTTATTTATGCCAAAAAAGCTTACATTTATGTGTCTTTTTGTTCGCTGTAGCAGCCATGTTGCCGAGATAATTCATACCCCTTCGTTTTAAGTGTGGTCCCGAAAAATCTTCGTTTGAAGGGCTATCTGGTCCTTCCCCTTCCCCCTACCCCTCCAACCAAAAGAGAAT